>NC_058092.1:236880000-236882500 GCF_020171115.1 Neogale vison
AAAGCCAGCCTGGCCAGAATAGAGAGGACTAGAAGGAAAGGACATACATGAGATCAAAGCCAAAACTCGCCTTTCCTGTCGATGCAAACCCCAACTGTGCTGTGAGTGGCCATCAAGACCCACCTTCCCCAAGCTCTCCCGACCTCCCCGACTCCTTTGTTTCTCCAAGTCCTCACTGCTCGGGGCTGCTCCTGCCTGCTTCAGCTCGGCCGCACGTTGTCTTTCCATGAGTAGATGTGCCCCTGAGTGTCTTCCATCCCGTCTTTCTACGGGTTGTGCTCAGGAGAACGGCCGCTGCCCAGTCTGGTAACGATGTACCATATCCCAGAGCAGGCTATGGAGTCTGGCCGTGAATTTTAATGCCCGCACTTGCTGTCAAGTAACTTAACCCAAGTAAGGTGAGGACTCCCGCTGTCGCTTTCCTCATCTGGAAGATGGGTAAGTGATCGTCTCTGCCTCACACGGATGTTACAAGGTCACTACGAGCGTTCAGCTCACCATCTGAGTACCCAGTGGACGAGCTCTAGAAGGAGCTCGCAGCAGCAGCAGCAGCAGCTGCATAATTTACCATCGCTAAACCTCAGTGTGCCAGTCTGTGGAATGGGTCCCACCGTGTCGGGTCTGCCTGAGGTTTGTGTCAATTACGGTAATGCACGTGAAGAGTCTGACATACAGCAGATATTCCGCTTCTTTGTCCCTGGGCAATCCATATTTGTATCCCCAGAGAGCCTTGTCCAATGTAATACACACTCAGCAAACACGACACTTCGTAAGAAAATAATTTCTTGCAGTAATCGCATGTATGCATACAGACTAACTCCACTGGCTCACTCAAAAAGAAAGAAAAACAAAATATGAGGCTTCCGTCGTGGCCAAAGAGCCTCCAATCAACTAGCATCGGGCTAAAGAGCTCTGTCGGGCCAAGTCGGGGTCCTCAATTGCCCATCTGTGTATACGCTTCTGTCAGAAGGACTATTCAATCTGCCTCGCCTCATTTTTAAAAGTTCGCAGGTTTTCAGACTCCAAAAGTGTCATTATATTTGGAATGGAATTTTGCCTCCTCTGCCGGCAGTGTAATAAAATCTTTGAGTCTGAGAAAAAGTCAGGAAAGTTCAAATGTCAACCAGGTTAACATTAAAATTGTTAGAAAACAGGAACCGTAATTTGGGGATTGAAAACGAGGTAGAATTCATGTTGTAAGTGCAAGTGATCTGGAAATAGATGTTTATCTTGGCCATTTTCAGGGAAGTGACATCATATTGTGCGTCTACTGGGATATTAGTCCTGCGTTTTTCAATCCAGATTTTGGCACTAAAGTTGGCAAAATTAGACCATTTTGTTAAACTGATCTTTGAGGCGTCCACCTCCCCAGCCATTACAGCACACCTATGACATGACTCGAGAACAATGGGTGAAAAATGGGCTATAAAACAGGACTGGCCTGCTTCATGTAAAGTGGATTTTATAGTGCAGGTGTACCTGCGTTTATCGATATTGTAAAGCAGCAAGATCGTGCTGCTATAAAGCATAACATTTGTTTAAAAAGAGAGAAGGAGGGAAAGAAAAACATATCCACCTATTAATTTAAAAAATGCAATCACAAAAGATTTCTTAAGCCAATAGGGCACTTTATAAAAACATTTGCCATTTTATCCTCTGAGGTTTTATACATTTTTTCAGAAGCTTCGTAAGATATGTGAAACAGAAAGGCAATTTGGAGGTGGGGAGGGGGAGGAGAAAAAAAAAAAAAACACCTCTGTGGCACTGTAAAAGCACTTTCCATGCTCCCACTTGGGGAAATCCAGACACTTACTCTCCTGGAACCGGTGAACGTGGAGGAGGCATCTCAGTGGTGGTGGGCTTGGGGATGGGGGGAGTGGGGGGCGTCGGAAGTGGGGGGGATGCCCATTTCAGGTCCGAATGGAAAAAAAAAAAAAAAAACTCTGAATAGGAAGTGCCGCAGGAGTTTTTCCTGCTGATTTCCTTTCGGGAAGATGGCATTGTTTGTGCCCACAATGACAAGGGAAGGGGTGTAAGTCGGACGGGTCGACAGCATCCTTCAAAGCTCCCGCTGGCTGCAGGAGTGCGGGTCTAGTATTTTTGTTCCTCGCCAGGCAGGTCTGGGCTATTTATAAGTGGGATCGTGCTGGCACCCGAGTTCTACTTCCCCAGAAAGTGTTCTTGGCATCGTGTTTTGATGAAGAAAATGGTCTAAATACAATGTAAGAGGCATCTCCCTGCGTGCAGGGCTCCGTGCTTAAAAGTCAAATTCTTTCCCTTCGCATCAAGCGCGGCTCCAAAAATACACCTCGAAGCGGTTCGACCCGTCGACACCCCACCTCCCTGGAAGGCTGGGAAAGGGCAGCTTTGAAGAGTTTCCTCTACTTCTCCTTGACACATTCTTTACCAAAAACCATTCTCCAACGTCCCTGCACTTGGACACAATAGAATTCCATCCACGGGGTTACAAGAGGCCGCGCATTTAGAGCAAGAATAAAAC